>NC_140755.1:105057500-105060000 GCF_051527215.1 Medicago sativa
TAGGGTTTAGGGTTTAGGGTTTAGGGTTTAGGGTTTAGGGTTTAGGGTTTAGGGTTTAGGGTTTAGGGTTTAGGGTTTAGGGTTTAGGGTTTAGGGTTTAGGGTTTAGGGTTTAGGGTTTAGGGTTTAGGGTTTAGGGTTTAGGGTTTAGGGTTTAGGGTTTAGGGTTTAGGGTTTAGGGTTTAGGGTTTAGGGTTTAGGGTTTAGGGTTTAGGGTTTAGGGTTTAGGGTTTAGGGTTTAGGGTTTAGGGTTTAGGGTTTAGGGTTTAGGGTTTAGGGTTTAGGGTTTAGGGTTTAGGGTTTAGGGTTTAGGGTTTAGGGTTTAGGGTTTAGGGTTTAGGGTTTAGGGTTTAGGGTTTAGGGTTTAGGGTTTAGGGTTTAGGGTTTAGGGTTTAGGGTTTAGGGTTTAGGGTTTAGGGTTTAGGGTTTAGGGTTTAGGGTTTAGGGTTTAGGGTTTAGGGTTTAGGGTTTAGGGTTTAGGGTTTAGGGTTTAGGGTTTAGGGTTTAGGGTTTAGGGTTTAGGGTTTAGGGTTTAGGGTTTAGGGTTTAGGGTTTAGGGTTTAGGGTTTAGGGTTTAGGGTTTAGGGTTTAGGGTTTAGGGTTTAGGGTTTAGGGTTTAGGGTTTAGGGTTTAGGGTTTAGGGTTTAGGGTTTAGGGTTTAGGGTTTAGGGTTTAGGGTTTAGGGTTTAGGGTTTAGGGTTTAGGGTTTAGGGTTTAGGGTTTAGGGTTTAGGGTTTAGGGTTTAGGGTTTAGGGTTTAGGGTTTAGGGTTTAGGGTTTAGGGTTTAGGGTTTAGGGTTTAGGGTTTAGGGTTTAGGGTTTAGGGTTTAGGGTTTAGGGTTTAGGGTTTAGGGTTTAGGGTTTAGGGTTTAGGGTTTAGGGTTTAGGGTTTAGGGTTTAGGGTTTAGGGTTTAGGGTTTAGGGTTTAGGGTTTAGGGTTTAGGGTTTAGGGTTTAGGGTTTAGGGTTTAGGGTTTAGGGTTTAGGGTTTAGGGTTTAGGGTTTAGGGTTTAGGGTTTAGGGTTTAGGGTTTAGGGTTTAGGGTTTAGGGTTTAGGGTTTAGGGTTTAGGGTTTAGGGTTTAGGGTTTAGGGTTTAGGGTTTAGGGTTTAGGGTTTAGGGTTTAGGGTTTAGGGTTTAGGGTTTAGGGTTTAGGGTTTAGGGTTTAGGGTTTAGGGTTTAGGGTTTAGGGTTTAGGGTTTAGGGTTTAGGGTTTAGGGTTTAGGGTTTAGGGTTTAGGGTTTAGGGTTTAGGGTTTAGGGTTTAGGGTTTAGGGTTTAGGGTTTAGGGTTTAGGGTTTAGGGTTTAGGGTTTAGGGTTTAGGGTTTAGGGTTTAGGGTTTAGGGTTTAGGGTTTAGGGTTTAGGGTTTAGGGTTTAGGGTTTAGGGTTTAGGGTTTAGGGTTTAGGGTTTAGGGTTTAGGGTTTAGGGTTTAGGGTTTAGGGTTTAGGGTTTAGGGTTTAGGGTTTAGGGTTTAGGGTTTAGGGTTTAGGGTTTAGGGTTTAGGGTTTAGGGTTTAGGGTTTAGGGTTTAGGGTTTAGGGTTTAGGGTTTAGGGTTTAGGGTTTAGGGTTTAGGGTTTAGGGTTTAGGGTTTAGGGTTTAGGGTTTAGGGTTTAGGGTTTAGGGTTTAGGGTTTAGGGTTTAGGGTTTAGGGTTTAGGGTTTAGGGTTTAGGGTTTAGGGTTTAGGGTTTAGGGTTTAGGGTTTAGGGTTTAGGGTTTAGGGTTTAGGGTTTAGGGTTTAGGGTTTAGGGTTTAGGGTTTAGGGTTTAGGGTTTAGGGTTTAGGGTTTAGGGTTTAGGGTTTAGGGTTTAGGGTTTAGGGTTTAGGGTTTAGGGTTTAGGGTTTAGGGTTTAGGGTTTAGGGTTTAGGGTTTAGGGTTTAGGGTTTAGGGTTTAGGGTTTAGGGTTTAGGGTTTAGGGTTTAGGGTTTAGGGTTTAGGGTTTAGGGTTTAGGGTTTAGGGTTTAGGGTTTAGGGTTTAGGGTTTAGGGTTTAGGGTTTAGGGTTTAGGGTTTAGGGTTTAGGGTTTAGGGTTTAGGGTTTAGGGTTTAGGGTTTAGGGTTTAGGGTTTAGGGTTTAGGGTTTAGGGTTTAGGGTTTAGGGTTTAGGGTTTAGGGTTTAGGGTTTAGGGTTTAGGGTTTAGGGTTTAGGGTTTAGGGTTTAGGGTTTAGGGTTTAGGGTTTAGGGTTTAGGGTTTAGGGTTTAGGGTTTAGGGTTTAGGGTTTAGGGTTTAGGGTTTAGGGTTTAGGGTTTAGGGTTTAGGGTTTAGGGTTTAGGGTTTAGGGTTTAGGGTTTAGGGTTTAGGGTTTAGGGTTTAGGGTTTAGGGTTTAGGGTTTAGGGTTTAGGGTTTAGGGTTTAGGGTTTAGGGTTTAGGGTTTAGGGTTTAGGGTTTAGGGTTTAGGGTTTAGGGTTTAGGGTTTAGGGTTTAGGGTTTAGGGTTTAGGGTTTAGGGTTTAGGGTTTAGGGTTTAGGGTTTAGGGTTTAGGGTTTAGGGTTTAGGGTTT